>NC_140593.1:166779408-166784408 GCF_964204655.1 Triturus cristatus | reverse complement strand
GACCTCACGGGGCTCTGACCCAGAAAACTCGGAGAGAAAGGACCATCGGGAAGGGGCTGAGAGGCAGGAGCGTACCCGGGCCCCTGGGGGCCCCGGCGGGCGGGCCCCGGGTCTGCCTTCCCCTGATTCAGTATCGCCAAACATCACTTTGGTCTGACTGACCCTCTCCCTAGTAATCCGGAGGAAAATTACCCCCCTTTCTTGTAATCCGTGCGCACGAGGTGACAGAGGGGACCCTCGGCGCGAATGTACCCGACCTCCTGGAGCCCTCGCTGGGATCCGGGAGGCAAATGGACCCTCATCGAGACTTCCAGGCAAGCTCGGCCATCTGGTCGCCCCATAGGAAAGCATTGGGCGCGACCAGATGGCCGAAGGGTCCTGCGCGACCAGATGGCCGAAGGGACGTGCGCGACCTGATGGCCGAGGGGACAGGCGCGACCAGATGGCCGAGGGGAAAGGCAAAAGGGAAGGGGAAGCCTCCCCGGGCCCTCCGGACCCCGCCCCGGGTACCCTGCCGAAGCCCGGGGCGGGGAGGCCGCCCTCCCCGGGGCCCCCAGGGGCCCGGCCGGGGCTCCGGAACCCAGACGAGCGAGGGGAGGCTCCCCGGCCACAACGGAACCCCGTCCCGGGCCTTTGGCAGTGCCGCAGGCTGGGGGACGGGGCCCGGGGCCGGAGACCCCGACCCGGGGCCCGGCCGGGCCCCTGGACCCAGCCGGGGCTCCGGGGACCGCAGGCGCAGGGGAAGCCTCCCCGGGCCCTCTGGACCCCTCCCCGGGCACCCTGCCACGCGGCAGGACCCGGGACGGAGCCCGGGGTGGGGAGGCCACCCTCCCCGGGGCCCCCAGGGGCCCGGCCGGAGCTCCGGGACCCAGACGAGCGAGGGGAGGCTCCCCGGCCCCAACGGAACCCCGTCCCGGGCCTTTGGCAGTGCCGCAGGCCGGGGGACTGGGCCCGGGGCCGAAGGCCTCAACCCGGGGCCCGGCCGGGCCCCTGGAACCAGCCGGGGCTCCGGGGACCGCAGGCGCAGGGGAAGCCTCCCGGGGCCCTCCGGACCCCTCCCCGGGCACCCTGCCACGCGGCAGGACCCGGGACGGAGACCGGGGTGGGGAGCCTGCCCTCCCCGGGGCCCCCAGGGGCCCGGCCGGAGCTCCTGAACCCAATGCAGCCACGGGAGGCACCCCGGCCGCAACGGAACCCCGTCCCGGGCCTTTGGCAGTGCCGCAGGCCGGGGGACGGCGCCCGGGGCCGGAGACCCCGACCCGGGGCCCGGCCGGGCCCCTGGACCCAGCCGGGGCTCCGAGGACCGCAGGTGCAGGGGAAGCCTCCCCGGGCCCTCCGGACCCCTCCCCGGGCACCCTGCCACGCGGCAGGACCCGGGACGGAGACCGGGGCGGGGAGGCCGCCCTCCCCGGGGCCCGGCCGGAGCTCCTGAACCCAATCCAGCCACGGGAGGCACCCCGGCCACAACGGAACCCCGTCCCGGGCCTTTGGCGGTGCCGCAGGCCGGGGGACGGCACCCGGGGCCGGAGACCCCGACCCGGGGCCCGGCCGGGCCCCTGGACCCATCCGGGGCTCCCGGGCCCACAGGCGCAGGGGAAGGCCCTCCGGCCACCCTGCCACACGGCAGGACCCAGTTGCCGGCTGAGGACCGAGAGGGGACCCAGAGTACCCTGTCCCTAGTAATCCGGAGGAAGGCTACCCCCCGTTCTTGAAACCCGCGCGCTCCGAGTGACGGAGGGGACCCTAGGGGCGAACGCACCCGGCCTCCTGGAGCCCCGGCTGGGATCCGAGAGGCAAATGGACCCTCATCGGGACTTCCAGGCCTGGCCCTGCCATCTGGTCGCCCCATTGGAAAGCATTGCGCGCGACCAGATGGCCGAGGGGAAAGGAGCCACCAGGTGGCCGGCAACTGAAAGGACTCCCGCCTGCCCACCCACCAGGGGCTCGGGGTGGGGACTCTGCTTCCCGGCTGGGCCTCAGGCACGGGGAGGACCACCGGAGCTCTCGGGGCCTGGGCGTACCCGGGGGAGGACTGCCCGGGACCCGTGGAGCCCGTCCCTGGGCACTTTGCCATGCCGCGGCCCGGAGGAGGGAAGCCCCGGGGACCTGGGAGGATGTTGCCCGGGCGTAGCCCATCTGGTCCCCGGCAATGAACCGCACAGCCCCGGCATGGGTGTTTCGGCATACCCTGCCCCTACTAATCCGGAGGAAGGATACCCTCCTTTCTTGTAACCCGCGCGCTGCGAGTGACGGAGGGGACCCTAGGCGCGGACGCGCCCGGCCTCCTGGAGCCCTGGCTGGGATCCGGGAGGCGAATGGACCCTCATCGGGACTTCCAGGCCGGCCCGGCCATCTGGTCGCCCCATTGGAAAGCATTGCGCGCGACCAGATGGCCGAGGGGAAAGGAGCGACCGGATGGCCGGCAACTGAAAGGGCTCCCGTCTGCCCGAGCCATAGCGGTAGGGCTCCCGCCTGCCCACCCTCACACCAAGGGCTCGGGGGGGGACTCTGCTTCCCGGGTTGGCCTCGGGCACGGGGAGGTCCACCGGAGCTCTCGGGGCCTGGGCGCCCGGGGGAGGACTGCCCGGGACCCGTGGAGCCCGTCCCTGGGCACTTTGCCATGCCGCGGCCCGGAGGAGGGAAGCCCCGGAGGCCTGGGAGGATGTTGCCCGGGCGTAGCCCATCTGGTCCCCGGCAATGAACCGCACAGCCCCAGCATGGGTGTTCCGGCATACCCTGCCCCTAATAATCCGGAGGAAGGATACCCCCCTTTCTTGTAACCCGCGCGCTGCGAGTGACGGAGGGGACCCTAGGCGCGGACGCGCCCGGCCTCCCGGAGCCCTGGCTGGGATCCGGGAGGCGAATGGACCCTCATCGGGACTTCCAGGCCGGCCCGGCCATCTGGTCGCCCCATTGGAAAGCATTGCGCGCGACCAGATGGCCGAGGGGAAAGGCGCGACCAGGTGGCCGGCAACTGAAAGGGCTCCCGTCTGCCCGAGCCATAGCGGTAGGGTTCCCGCCTGCCCACGCAGGGCTCCGTGGCTGCAGGGCTCCGGGGCTGCAGGGCTCCGGGGCTGCAGGGCTCCGGGGCTGCAGGGCTCTGGGCCTGCAGGGCTCTGGGCCTGCAGGGCTCCGGGGCTGCAGGGCTCCGGGGCTGCAGGGCTCTGGGGCTGCAGGGCTCCGGGGCTGCAGGGCTCCGGGGCTGCAGGGCTCCGGGGCTGCAGGGCTCCGGGGCTGCAGGGCTCCGGGGCTGCAGGGCTCCGGGGCTGCAGGGCTCCGGGCCTGCAGGGCTCCGGGGCTGCAGGGCCCTGGGCCTGCTAGGGTTCCAGGCCTGCAGGGCTCCAGGGCTCCGTGCTGAAGGTCTCCAGGGTCTGCAGGGCTTTGGGGCTGCAGGCCTCGGGGGACGCCCGGGAGACCCATGGAGCCCGTCCTGGGCACTTTGCCTCGCCGCGGGCTGGAGGAGGAAGCACCCGACGCCCCGGGGAAGTGTTGTCCGGGCTTGGCCCATCTGGTCCCCGCCTGAGAACCGCAATCCCCAGGAGGGGTGTCCCGGCATACCCTGCCCCTACTAATCCGGAGGAAGGCTACCCACCTTTCTTGTAACCCTCGCGCTCCGAGTGACGGAGGGGACCCTAGGCGCGGACGCGCCCGGCCTCCTGGAGCCCTGGCTGGGATCCGCGAGGCGAATGGACCCTCATCGGGACTTCCAGGCCGGCCCGGCCATCTGGTCGCCCCATTGGAAAGCATTGCGCGCGACCAGATGGCCGAGGGAAAGGTGCGACACGATGGCCGGGACCGGAAGGACTCCCAGCTGCCCACACCGAGCCATAGCGGTAGGGCTCCCGCCTGCCCTTGCAGGGCTCCGGGGCTCTGCACCAGGGTCCCTTGTCCCGGGCAGATGGACACTTGGCAGGCCGCAGGACGTGGGATCCCAGGCCCTGACCAAAAATCAGGAGGCCCGGGGCCGGTCCCTGCTTCTCAACACAGCCAGGCTGGGGAGGTCGGGGAGCCTGCCCAAGCACGAGGGACCCGTCCCGGGCACACAGTCCATGAGGTTGTGCGCTCGTTTTCCACAATTTTCTTCAGAATAGTGCGTAGTTGCGCTAGGCAAAGTCCGCCCAGCCCTACTCAGGATGTGCTCTCGTTTTCCACAAATTTTTTTAAAATTCTGCTACGCAAAGTCCGCCCAGCCCTAACCAAACTCCTACTACGCAGTGGAAAGGACTTAGCCAGCCACCCACCAACCTGGCCCGGTCCCTGCTTCTGATCCCAGCCAGGTCTGGGGAGACTCCCTTCGCCCAATGGACCACGTCACGGGCACCCGGACCCTTACCAGGCCGCAGGACGGGTTCTCACAAACCACACGGTTGTATAGGGGTGGGCAGAAAACTACGCTCCGTCAGCGTAGCAGATAAAGCCAGCCACTCCTGCACACCGGCCCGGTCCCTGCTTCTGATAGCAGCCAGGCCGGAGAGAGCCTCCCTGGGCCCCGGTGGACCCCTGTCTCCAGCACCTAGACCCTCGGCTGTCTTGCAGGACGGGGGTGGCTCACGCACCCCGGGGCCCGCCGGACGGTGCAAGAGCCCCGGGCCCGGTCCCAGCTTCAGAACCCTAGCCAGGCCGGGGAGAAACTCCCTGGGCCCCGGTGGACACCCTTCCCCAGCGCATGGACCCTCGGCTGGCTTGCAGGACGGGGGGCTCCCGCTCCCTGGGACACTGGGACGGAGCACAAGCCCCGGACCCGGGCCCAGCTTCCGAACCCTAGCCAGGCCAGGGAGAGCCTCCCCGGGCCCTGGTGGACACCCTGTCCCCAGCGCCCGGACCCTCGGCTGGCTTGCGGGACAGGGGGCTCCCGCACCCCGGGAACGGAGCTCCAGCACCGGGCCCGGGACCAGCTTCCGGACCCCCAGCCAGGCCGGGGAGAGCCTCCCCGGGCCCCGGTGCACACCCGTCCCCAGCGCCCGGACCCTCGGCTGGCTTGCGGGACAGGGGGCTCCCGT